>NC_135211.1:3932867-3972867 GCF_052324685.1 Brachyhypopomus gauderio | reverse complement strand
TATATGGAGGATTGATATTAAGGTCATCATCTCTTCTCTGCTGTCAGTGTAAATATTTTTTGATCCTCAGAGAGAATGAGCATGGGTTGGGGGAACTGATTACCAAACACAATGCTGGTCTCACTAGTAATATCCTTCTTCCCCGTGGGAAGCTGTTGGTGTCTCAGATTGGGACCAAAACTCTTTGACATTCGCAAGAAGTAAGAGGTTGAGGCTGAGAATGCCCCCTGTCCCAAACCTCATTCTTCCCTCCTGCAACCTCGCCCACTTCCCACAAGCACAGCGATCTAACTGGATCAGTTTGCTGCTGCAGCATGTCATTTTCCCAGTTCTTCTCAATTGCACTTTCTGCCTGTGGTCTTAGCACCACAGACACCAAACCTACTAAAAAAATCAACAGCAGCAAACAAAATGTGTCTAATCGACTCAAAATGCAAAACTAAGTGACTGGAGGAAGTTTGGGAATGATTTTAAAATTATTTTGTGTATGTTGTTGCACGGATGTAATTGTCAGTCGGGGTTTTTTTTTTTTTAGGAGTATGACAATTATACTTCAGAAGAAAAACTTTTTTCATGAATGTGCCACTCCAGGAGATATGAATTATGAATCACATGAGACGGCACCAGAGGCTGAGGGAACTCTGGAAGACATGGCGATTTCGACCCACTCCACACCCGCCATTAAAGCTGCATGTAATGGGTGTTGTAGAACTGCACCTGTGTGAGACCGAGAAGAGTCATTTTTCCCCATTCCAGTCTGAAAGCTTTTTTTTTTAAATGAAAACATGCCTGTAACAATTCTGTAATTTAGCAGGGCATCTTTGCAGTACAACAAAGTAGAGCAGAGTTTTTAGATCTGAATTCAAAAATTTTAGATCCAATATTCAGAGTAACTATAAAGATTAATTTAAAAAAGATGTTCACTAATGTTCATAATGTCACTCAATTGCATGAAAAATTGTGTTTAGTTCACTATGTCAGTGAGCAGTTTGAAACCAAAAGTTTCAAAAGAGAAAAAACCTAGCCATTAAATGGACCTAATTTACCTGCATTAGTCATGCTGAGAAACCAAGTTATTGTGTGTAAGCGGTCCGGAATACCCTGAGATGGTCTTGACCTTGAACAGTCTGGTGGTTTAGCATCACTAATTACAGCTTGGTTTCATCCTTTTGCTGTTCTACATGTATGTCACGTCGGAGTCAGATTAATAACGCTGTTACACTCAGTCACAACTTTAAAGCACATGGTTCAAGGTAAACCACTGCCTACCTAAAAGACCTGTAGAACGTGACAAGTTCAGTGTGGCAATGTGGCTTGTCTGATATTGTTTAAGCACCCTGGAAGGAACCTTGGAACCTAGAATGAATTTGGTTGGCTCACGAGTCAGGGATCTGGACCCATACGATTGTAAAGCTGCTTTGTGACAACGTGTGTTGTGAAAAGCGCTATATAAATAAATTTGACTTTGACTTTGAGGAGTCGGGTCAGCGGAATCGTGAGGTGGCAGAAGGCATACTAAAAACTGATTAAGACGAGTGTTTGGCATTCTGTGGCTGTTTGTGTGTGGTAGATTGCTCATCAGTTGATGGATTTGACAAAGTTGATATACCTTGTGTAGTGTAGGAAATAAAGAAATGCACATTACGTGAAATCACAAACTCAAAGACGTTGGGCATTCATGGTCTGGTGGTTAAAGGAACTGGTCTTGTGACTGGAGGGTCGTGGGTTCGATTCCCAGGCCTGAGGCCATGACTGAGGTGCACTTGAGCAAGGCACAAAACCCCAACTGTTCCCCGGGTGCTGGGCTGCCCATCTGGGCACGTGTGCACCACAGCCCCCTAGTAATCAACTAGTGTGTGTGCATGTGTGTGTTAACTGCACAGATGGGGAAAATGCAGAGGACAAATTTCGAATGAGGTTAAAATCACAATTGACAAATATGGCACATTTCTAAGTAAGAAAACACACAAGAACTAGCCCTGATTACACCTTTACATGTGGGTGTATATTACACCCATTAAAGTTGAGTGCATCTGAAAGTAACATTTATAAAATATAAATAAGTATATTATTATGTACTCTAGTAATTGCTAATGGCTATAATAGCTAATACTAAATAATTAGTTAATGATCCCTAAATTACTAATGGTTAATATTTTATGAAATAATGGTAATGTATGAGCTGTTATTGAGAGAGGACAGACACCAACATGAAGAATGCACTGCCGATATTCAAATTATTTACTTGTCTTCTCTTCTTTCACTCCCATTCAGTGACCCGTCCTAAATGGTAGTATTGTCCCACATTGTCATTGAAGTGAAACTCCACTAATTGCCAATTACAGTCCTTCCAAGTTGTTTATATCTTAATCATTGCCAAAATCTGATCGTGCTGGTCTCCTTGGATGGAGCAGTGTAGCAGACCTTCCTCCTATTAAACAAGGCTGATCGGGGTCTTCTCTGTGCTCTTGTTTGTGCAGGCTGAGATGGGGGAATACCAGTGACCATACCACCTGTCTGAAGCAATGTAAGAGTAACGTGAGCGAGGCAAATGAAATCATGGCCGCCCATCGGATTCGAGTGACCAACAATAATATCCTCCCACGCTGCAAGTCGGAGGGCACTCTGATTGACCTCAGTGAGGGCGTGTCTGAGGCCAGTCTTACAGATGTCAAAGGTCAGTTTACATCACTTTTACAATAATGAAAAGTATCACGCCAAGTATTAGACCGTTCTTTAATGTTGTCAAATTAGGTATGTATCTGATTAAATGGAAACGTGCATATGTGGTTTTCTTATTTCTTCCACATTTAGTGCCTTCTCCCAGTGCCTTGCGACTGGACACCACTGCAACTTTTGGAACTGCACAGGAAGTAGTTGCCATCAAGGATTACTGTCCATCCAGCTTTACAACCCTGAAATTTTCTAAAGGGGACCACCTCTATGTGCTAGACACCTCTGGTGGGGAGTGGTGGTATGCCCACAACAATACAGAGATGGGATACATTCCTTCCGCCTATGTGCAGCCCATCAACTATAGGAACTCGTCTCTCAGTGACAGTGGGATGATCGACAATCTTGGAGACTGCTCTGATGAGGGAGCCAAAGAGTGGGACCTCCTGGGGGAGTGGACGGGAGTATCCCTCAATCCCTCTCTGCCTTACAACAACAACAACCCTTTTTCAACCAATCCTTTCCTCAATGGCTCAGCGCAAGGTGTTCTGGACCAGAACAGCAAGAAGAAGGCCAGCCAGCATAACAGTATTGATCTGCTTCTCTTTGACTCTCTGCCTTCTTCTGCTCCCGTCACCACTATCAGCAGCAATGGAAGTACTAATGGATATGGCAGTAGTGTCTTTGAGGGCATGCCCACCAGCCCGAACGTAGAACCACTGCAGATCATCCGTAAAGACAATCCCTTTTTCCGGAGCAAAAGATCCTACAGTTTGTCGGAGTTGTCAATACTGCGGTCTCAGTCAAACCCTCCACTGCCTTCGTCAGAGTTCTTCACGGGTCTTAAGGCGCCCTCTCCAGAGCAGTTCCAGAGCAGAGAGGACTTCAGGACAGCATGGCTGAACCATAGGAAGTTGGCACGTTCGTGCCATGACCTTGACTCCTTGGGACAAAATCCAGGCTGGGGCCAAACACAGCCAGTGGAAACCAACATTGTGTGCAAGCTGGACAGCTGTGGTGGGGCGGTCCAATTGCCAGACACTAGCATCAGTATTCATGTTCCTGAGGGCCATGTTGCTGTAGGGGACACCCAGCAGATATCCATGAAAGCTTTATTGGATCCACCACTGGAGCTGAACAATGACAGATGCACTACAGTCAGCCCTGTAGTTGAGATCAAGCTGAGCAACATGGAGATAAAGTCATTCATCACCTTGGAAATGAAAGTGTCTGTAGAGGTAAAGAAAGAGAGTAAGCAGATGGCAAAAGTGATGTGTGTGAGGAGTGACTGCAAAGAAGGCCCCTACATCCCTGTCCCACAGGCTTACATATACGGTGATACAGTTCAGGTTCAGCTGGACAGTCTGGAACCATGTATTTATGTAGCTGTTGTGGTACAATCCCACCACATCTCTTTTAACTCAATGGTGTGGGATTACGTGGTAAAGAAAGTGACTCTAGGCCTTTATGGACCTAAGCACATTCATCCATCCTTTAAAACTGTGGTGGCCATTTTTGGGCATGACTGTGCTCCAAAGACTTTGCTTGTTGGGGAGGTGGGGCCACAGGCCCATTCTGCTCCCCCGGTAGCACTACAGCTGTGGGGGAAGCATCAGTTTGTCCTCAGTAGGCCTCAAGACCTCCAGATAGGCATGTACTCCAACATGTCCAACTATGAGGTGAAAGCCATCCAGCAGGCCCGGACAGTAAGGGGGTTTCAGGTGAAACTTGGCAAGGTGTGTCGGCTCATATACCTGATCACATCTCGAAATGCAGACGAGATGTCCGATTTCACACTGCGGGTTCAGGTAAAGGACGATCAGGACTGCATCCTGGCCCAGTTTTGTGTTCAGACGCCACAGCCGCCACCCAAAACTGGAATGCGAAGCAGTGGACAACGGAGGTTCCTTAAGAAGAAGGAAGTGAGTAAAATAATTTTGTCACCCCTGGCCATCACAACCAAATACCCCCAGTTCCAAGACCGCTGCATTACAAACCTAAAATTTGGTAAGCTCATCAAGACGGTGATCAGGCAAACAAAGAACCAGTACTTGCTGGAATACAAGAAGGGCGACGTGATTGCTTTGCTGAGTGAAGAAAAGATTAAACTCAAAGGACAATTGTGGACCAAAGATTGGTATATCGGTTACTACCAGGGAAGGACGGGGCTTGTACATGTAAAAAACGTACTTGTTTTGGGTAAAGTAAAGCCCATTTACTTCTGTGGGCCAGACCTCACAACTGCAACTCTATTGGACCAAATTCTTAAACCCTGCAAGTTTCTCACGTACATTTATGCCTCTGTAAGGACTGTACTGATGGAGAACGTAGGAAACTGGAGAGCTTTCGCCGATGCCCTGGGCTATGGAAATCTGCCTTTGTCTTTCTTCTGCCGAGCAGAGATGGATAGTGAACCGGAGAGAGTAGCTTCTGTGTTGGAGAAGCTCAAAGAGGATTGTAACAATGTGGAGATCAAGGAAAAAAAGTCTTTTCAGAAGGAGCTAATGACAGTAAGTTGTAAATATTCAGTATGTGTTCTGAATTAGTGTGTGTCTGTATGTCTGCGTGTGTGTGTGTGCACGCGCACACATGTTTTAGGAGAGTTATGCATGTGGGTGTGAATACATTTGAATATGATTATTCTTGATTATTTTATCCCTATGCACGTTCTGCTTCATACAAACGATGCGGTCTGCGTCTGGACGCAGGGCCTCTTAAGTTTGGATTTAAACCTGAGACCCCTTATCAGCACTTCAGTGATTAGTGCAGAAGCCTCACATGCTAATTCTGATGAGAGTGCATTTGGTTGCTTTGGTCCAAGTCTCTTATCTGCACAGCTGTGGAAACCTGCAAGAACAGCAGCAGACATTTGCTTGGCTGGCTCAGACCATCTTGCCAAAGGGAAGTACACTATAACATGTTGGCACTTTTACTGGGTACTGTGTGTCTGTGGTCATTGGTAGGCTGCGATATTGTTTTAATGAAGAGAAAATTTCTGGAGAATGCAGGTGCAGAATCTACCTAATTATTACTTTACCAGTGCCGAAAGACAAAGGAGCAGAAAGAACAGGTTGTTCTGATCTTAGCACTTAGGAAGAGAAAGTGGAGATTTTGTTAATTGCACATTACAACATAGTTGTTCACTGACAGCCCATTCATAAATAAACATGTGGAGAGATCTAGTTCTTTTGGCTTGATCTTCTTGGCTCTGAATATGCCACGTGTAGCGAACGCTACATCATATGACCTTTGCTTACTGTCAGGCTCATGTTTGGCATCCTATGCCAGGGTTGGTTGGTTGATTGGCTGCTCCAATTCGACTTTCACCCCCTCAGCGCAGCTGTGTGTAAGAACCTGAGCTCCTGCCCTTAAGCCAGGAGGAGACTCGGGTCACAACAGCAGAAGTGACGTGATAATTGCTGCGTGGAGATGCTCCTCTGAAGATTCAGATGAAATGGTATTCTCTGTGAAAGCTTTCAGCTCGCAGAGGGGAGCTTCCCGGCTTTCGGAATTGATAGATGGAGAAAACAGAAAGCAGCTCTTTGATCTGCAACCTGCTGGGATCATCTGTCTGAGACAAATGAGCATGAGATATTTTCTTATACGGCTCATACGGCCTTCTGCATTGGTGATTCTTTGATAGCGGAAGCTTCAAATGTAGAGAAAGCGTGGTAAGAAAGGTTATGCGGTTTCTTCTGAAGCTCACATACTCGGTGTTGTAATGTCTGTGGTCTTCATGTCTCACAACATTTCAGAGGTGCAAAAATAATGAGGAATCTGGATTTTCAGGGTGTGTTTAGCCCCTTCAGCTGCTTCAGCTGGTCAGTAGTGCTTCATCGTCAGTTATTTTCCATTTTAGGTTCTCCTTTCTCCTTAGCTAACGACAGTGGGTCTCACTCCCCAGAGATAGCCGTTAGCATGCATACTTTAAAATGAACTTTGGAAGACCCTGCACTGTGAATGAAAGGCTTTCCCCTGCTTCTCCTCTGTGTGTTAGTGAGCACAAAGTGAGCCGAAGTTGGAAATCACAGGCATTTTTTTTAGCAGGTGTAATAAACGGGTATAAAAAATGCACGCATGACACTTTCAGGCCAGAAGAATGGACAGGTGCAAGCGAGGGTGTCCAGTGCACTTGTGTAGGTTGTTTGGCTGAAATATGTCATTTACGTCAGGGCATCAACACTTGGTGGAGAACGTTGTTCTTTTTTTTTGGTAGGTTGACCTCTAACGACCTGCCATAGGTTAATATTGTAGTGTTTTGAGGACCGTGTATGTAATTGAGATGAAGAGGCAGCGGAACCTAGACATATAGCCTCTGCAGACATGTAATGGTGTGCGTATTACCTGGAGGTGTGCCAGAATGAAGTGCTTCTCTCTGCTAACAAGGTTTAATATCCATTGTGGCTGTACGTGAGAGGCTCACGAGAGTTCACAAGACTTCAAAAATTGCTGTTGCTGTGAATTAGCGATGCTGCGGCTTTTTTTATCACGCAATTTGCAATTGAGGCATATGTTGAAAGGCATGATCCCTCTATATAGTATATTTTGGTTTAAGCAGAGGATTATTTTAGACATCAACTTAGGAAGGTTAATGAAGGTTAAAAAGGTTAGGTTACTAAGTGGTGAAATTCTAAGTAAAATACCTTAATTTCCTGTCCTGATCTTTTTGTATTTTGGAGTCCAGTTTGAGTTTCTTTCTTTTTGTATCTTCCTATTGTCGTTCTGTGTTCAGGTGTGCTCCAGACATCTCTCTACTAGTGTGGCTGTGGTGGGAAACTTGTTATATGTCATGGCCGCTTTAGAAATCAATGAGAAATTCAACCCTCCACTCACCTTGGGTGGTGTCAGTCTCAGTCTCTGCGTATTTTTTTTTAAGTGCTTTTCACTGTGTCACACTAGCACATTTTTGGAGATCTGAGGTTTACAGCAGGAGTTTCTCCTTGATGTGTTAGCACTGATGTGTTAGCACTGACATCCACTGTCTGTCATCCACTGTTTTTGTCTTTTACCTCTTGACTCGTGAATGCAATGAATGTGGCAATAAACACCTAGTTGAGTATGAAGAGGGATTGTTGTTCCATTAAACGCCCTTTTACCTAGTCAGATCCTAGAATGAAATCTGCATAAGAGGTTTAAGGAAATGTGTGATTTGTTGTTTTTTGAAAGAGCGATCTAGTGTAACTAGGTGTATTGGGAAAAGAATGAAAGAAGCAATACTTCAAGACTGGGGAATACTAAACCACATTTTATTTATAGCCACCGCATTACAACTCATAAGATCTCATAACAAAGTACAATTTTAAAAAGAACCAATCAAATAGCTTCACCGCCCATCTCTTAATATTGTCTTCCAATCAGAGCAAAGGATATTACAAAGAGAACAAATTATGGTCTTACACAAAATAAGACAAACAACTTTCAACTGTTTCTGTCTTCTATAGCAATTTAGTGTTGGCTGTGTCTCTAAATGGACTAATATTTCACCAGCCTATGTAGCAGAATATCTTGAATAACCTATCCTGTACGTTTTTTAACAGTAAGACATGCAAGATAATGAAATTCTGTTATTTTTGGAGATTTCCAAACCTGTAAAATGCCACGGCCCTGCTGCTGACAGGCCTGGATGTTTTTGTAATGCACTGTAACTGAAAACACCACCTTCTCTCCACCTTGCTCATTTGTCCCAGCTCCGTCACCATGTCATATTACCGTTCATCACCATGACCTTTGTGGAGCAGCTTGACGAGGACTTTCGCCCGCCATTTTTCACCGCCATGACATGTAACTTGGCGGCAAACAAAACGACCCAGAGGGCATCAGGGAGACAAATGGTGCTGCTATGCTTTATGGTCCGTCTGCAGATTTACTGATCCTGTGTTTATGCCGCTGACGACGGCGACTGCATTTCTTTCATTCATACCTTAGCAGACCGTACCATACCTTCATACCATACTGGTTTAATTTAAGCTGTGGAGGCAGTCATTTCTTCTGGCAGACGTCGTCTCTGAAGGATCCCTTCAGCGTTTGGGTAAAGCCGCCAGTCGCCCTAATCATGGATGGTTGATATGGCTGTCTCGGGCCAGTGGAGTCAGCTGGTAGGTGGAATTTATCTGAGGTGTGTAGGTAAAAGCTTTCCGATAGGGACCCCCGAGGGAGGTGCTTACCTCGTGCTGATGGATAGTGTCGCTCATCTGGATGACTGAAACAACCAGTTCTTTGCTACAGTGACTCTTAACGCCCTGGTGGTCCGCACCTGAAATATCACAGGACGAAGCACAAATGTTATACGAGAACTGTAAAATAAGTATTGCCATATAACGAATGAGTGGCACATATGATGTAATACTGGTGAGCTGGAAGCTAGCTAGGTTTGGGATCTATTCATTCAAAGTTGTTTTTTTTACTTCAGATGGTGAGTGTGAGTGGCAACGTGAGTGGCAGGAATGAAAACAAGTTTAAAGGGCCCTCTCCACCCAGGCCATGTCGGTCAGTAACTTAGAAACCAAGATTTATTGGGTTCATTACAACCACTGTTAGAAAGATAAAGTGAGAGAGAACCATGGAGTTTATTCTGTCCTCTAAGAGGATTCTCTAGTTTTCTGCTTCACCTTCACCCATTTTGGTGATGTGCCCTTTTTTGCTGTGTCTCTCGCTCTCCGTCATCTCTCTGTCCCTGTGATTTTTGTTTTTCATATTTCTTTCTGCTTTTAAATTAGCAAATTCGCAAACACCCCCCTGCAAAGACAGGTGAACTGTGAGAGGAGATAACCGTGTCCAAAGCTCCTGGACACACGGGTCAATTCAGGCTGCCACTCACACCTGTCGGACGTTTCCCGACGGGAGATGCTGACTGTGAGGGAAAGCACGGCCTCACCGGTCCCAGTTGGCCAAGCGGCCGCCATTTCCTCCATTTCTTTGACCATTCATCTGCTGGTAATGGGCTGGCGAGTGATTGAGAATGACCTGCAGCGATTCCAATTGGTTTCTTTCCTACACCTTGTTGGAGAATAAAACCGCCAAGGTCCTGTGAAATCTATGGATATGTCAGCAACCAAAACCTGCTTTCAGATGCTAATAAAATGCTTTATATTTGTTGGAAGGATGGGTCTGTCACAGATGAGATACCATGAGATGAAAGTCTGTTTTGAGTTGATGTGTTTCTTCTGCAGCCAACAATCAATGTGGCGAATATGAAAACCCCACAATGCCATTCAAACTGAAAGGGCTTCAGGCTCTACAAGCAATATCGTAAAGTTTTAATTGCAAATCAGTATGACTCATTAAAAAAAATAGGGTTTTGACCACAGGAGGCCCAACACCCTCCCTCCCCCCCCCTCACACACACACACACACACACACACACACACACACACACACACACACACACACACACCGCACCCTGTCTGTGTGTTACAGCATCTGTGCTCTGGGGTGTTGATCTAGCCAGAGCTACAATTAGTTTCTCCATTCTCCATCTCTGCACACTGGAGGTTGAGTTCAGATGGGGTGAACCATGCTCTATTTATAACGGTATAGACAACGTTTCCATGAACCCTGATTCAGCATGCAGGCACCATTAAAACGGTCACATTCCGAGCAGGTGGTCCGCCCACCCCCTGGGTGTTCTGCATTTCATCGCTGGAGTTTCATTCTGGCATGTTTTTTTTCTTTACTGGCCCGCTGATTGGCAAGCACAAGGATTCTGACCATTCCTAAGGTGCTGTTCCTTGGAATTGAAAGATGGGGGTCACCACGTTTCCATTGCTTCATCAGCTCACCCCCCCCCCCCCCTCCCCCCCTTTAGCTTGCCTGGAGTGGCTTACATAACATTTTAGATGTTCAATTTCAAGTAGTCACATAGGCTGTGAAATGTTCACATTTCAGTACATTTAGAATGACAAGTTAGCATGGAGATTTTTAGCTGGAGATGATGTTAGACCATTTCTCATATTAATTCAACACCGTAATGTAAGATTTCTGATCTCGGATCAGGTCCTCCCTTTGTGTATACTTGAATCAATCGGCATATTAATTATAAAAAAGATATATCAGTCAAATTCTGATATGTTTAATAAATGGGTCAGCAGATTTACAAGTGTTTATTTATAGATGCTACAAATTAGGTTCATGTTTAAATACAAATCTGTTGCAATGAAATATTCGTAAGTCAGTTTCAGTCATTAAATGAGTCGCAGCGTAGCCCATAGAATACATACCGTGTCTGCCAGAGGTCTTACTATACACAAACCATTCAGAAATAGCTCATGAAAGTGCAGGAAAACAGTGATTATCGTTGCCACTTTTATCAAATTGCCTCCTTTGGTCCTTTGGCTGCACTGTGCAGACTCACCATTGAGAAATCTAATTGTTCTATGGTTTATTACTATAATAAATAGTGATATTTTTGTTTACTTGTATTTGTCTGGCCATTATGTGCTGTTTGTTGCAGTTAGAAGCCAAACAAGGCTCCACTAACACTTCCTTATGTATGACAGTCACTACTTTGTTGTCTGTGGTCACCAGGTCATAGCACTTTAAGTCGAGACACCTCATTACAGAGACATCTTCACACATATGTTATTGGGCTTTCTGCAGCACTGTTTCTGAATGCACCTGTAATTTACCAGACATGAGAATAAACGTTCCAACATCTCTCCTGCAACACCTCCCATGACATCAGCAACGGAGGTGGCAGGAACCATCTGGATGGCTGTTTCTGCTTCTGTCTCACACTGAGTGGATTTACCAAGAAATCTTCCCCTGACGGCCATCAGCACACACACTCTGATAGGACACCCTGAAGCCCCAGGGCAAGCTTAGTTATCAGAGGAGCTTAGAGTCCTAATCTGATTCATCACAGAACTCGGAATTTGACTTCAGGTCAATACCAACGCGAACCCACCCTGAAAATAAACAGAAAAAATATATAAAGTATTTATAATGTTTTTCTTTATGAAGTTAGCTGGCAGCTTTTTCTCCTTCCAGTGATGCATGCTGGCTTGACTAACTTCCTTTGGTTATGACAGCAGAGGTAACTATTTAAAGGGATTACTTGCAGTACTGAATGACTTATTCTTATAAATGACTGTTAATGTAGCTAATAGTTAGCAAGGTCACTAGTAATGTATAATGTTACTACAGCATATTTACTATATGTTGCTCACATACTTTCTAATAGAAATAAGACATTAGTTAGACCCTCTCGCTCTCTGTCTCTCTCTCTCACTCTCTCTCTCTCTCTGTCTCTCTCATTCTCATTTATCTGAGGTTATTGAAGAACCCTTCATATACGAAGGGTCCAGGGTAGTCTGCTGAATAACAACATCCTGCTTGTGATGCAGTATATGGGGTAGTGCAGCATTTGAAAATATCAGTCGTGATCTTTTAATAAACATACAGTCTTGACTGGTTCAGACCTCACTAACAGCCTTGACAATAATGTGAATGTTGGCAAATCTATTCGGAAACGATTTTATCGTGTTGAAGTTTTGTCATGTATCGTTAGGAAGCCATGTAAGCATTACATGGCCTGTTTTCATCACGTGGCCCTTTACCTGAAAACCGCAACGTGTGATGTGCCATATTTTTGTCAATTGTGATTTTTACACCCCAATCGAAATTTGTCTTCCACTTTTAACCCATCTGTGCATTCAGAACACACACACACACACTAGTGATTACTAGGGGGCTGTGGATCACACATGCCCAGAGCGGTGGGCAGCCCTAGCCCGGCGCCTGGGGAGCAGTTGGGGTTAGGTGCCTTGCTCAAGGGCACCTCAGTCATGGCCTCAAGTCTGGGAATCGAACCCACGACTCTCCGGTCACAAGTTCAGTTCCCTACCACCAGACCATGACTGCCCCATCTTGTAATGGTACGTATTTCTCAGCCATCTGTTTCCCACAATACTCTTCCAGCATCACAGATCTGTTACATCTCTGTGGGGAAGTGATGGACAATTAAAATATAACAAATCTGAAAAAAGGGGTAAAATGTCAGTGTTTATTTTAGGCCTGCTAATGTTCTCATGTTATTTCTATCACTTTGGATATGGAATTTTCCCAAACATTAAGTGTGGACAGATTCAGGAACCGCTTGAAAATGGTATATCATTTAGGAAATGAATCCATAATAACTCATAAAGCTACATGATGCTGAAACGTCGTACATGCTTTCATAACCTCTAAATGTGACTGCTGAAACATGCTGTTTCCTGCCTGCCTGCCTGCTCTGGTGTCTTTTTTCAGTAGTGTTTAGTACAGGCGTACTCAACTAAATTTGTCCGCGGTCCAATTTTGGCAGATACCTGTGGGGGGGTGGCGAACGTAACACTCGCGACGGAGTGTTTTTTCAATAGCCCTGAAATAAATGCTACGGTTTTGTTTTGGTCCGTATCCAGTTAATCAGGAATGAGATTGGGTCCGGACAGGACTGCGTTCGGGTCCGGATCCGGACCGCGGTCCGCCAGTTGAGTACCCCTGGTTTAGTAGATTCTGAATCCAGTGGCTCTCTTCCCAGTAAGGAGTCAGAATATAATCCAGAACATGTTCGATTTCCGCCAACTCTTTATTAGGTTCCAATCTCACTACAAAAAGTCTTGCTTTAGGACTTAATAATCTGTTGTATGTTGCCAATTGAAAGCGTTTGTCCAGATGAAAATGGCCTAGTCTTAATGCAACCGCTGAAACGTCAGCCATCAGCAGACCTCCAGGCTTGTGGGGGTCACCACCCAGGCTCCCCAACAACTACCCCAACAGGCTCCTGCTGGCCTCACACAACGCGCAAAGTTATCAAAACGTAGAATGGGGCAGTTAGTTCACGCAACTAACAAGAGTGTGTGCAGAAAGGCAGAATGAAATATGGAGAAACATAGAATTGAGTGAACAATTTTTTGTCAGATTACTACCTACTTAGAAATAATGACTTAGCACAATTCACAGTGGAAATTGCCTAGCCTGCCATATTGCGCATATCACACTGATAAGGCGGTGACGGAGCGATAAGACACTGATTGAGCTCGGCTAATTATGTGCCTCATCATCAGCACAAATATTTATGTAAATATGAATATTCTACTTCTATTTAAAGAGCCACTCCCCTAGGAATAACAATGTGCCCTGAAATTTAGCAGGAGACTAATCCCCGGATTTGAAGTTCATGTTCATTAGTTATCTCTACTGCTACACTGATTCTAAATGACTTTGGAGAGAGAGAGAGAGAGAGAGAGAGAGAGAGATGGAGAGTGATGCTGAGTGCTTGTGAGTATCATACTGTATCTTGATCTTGTCTTTCAGCTCATTATACGCATCACCTTACAGGTTTTTACTGCAAATTATTTGCCTCCTACAATAATTAAAGTCTGCTACAGATGATCTCAATCTCTCTGTTTCTGTTTCTGGGTACTTTGGAGCCAGTAGTGCCAGCATAATGTACAACTATACATTTACATTCATCCAAAGATTGTCATGCTGTCATCGCAAATTAGTTAATAAAACCATGGAGGCGTGTTGGTCTCATGGACTTTATATAAGATGGTGAGTGTTGGAGAGAGAGAGAACTGCGTAGTGTTGGTGACTAACACTACAGTTACCCTCCAGAAGGTTCAAACATACTTCACTCGTCTTGTTTTCAGTGCTGTGGTGATTTGGGGTCTGAAGTGTGCTGTTTTCACTTTTCACACTTCCACTAATCCCCAACACATTTGGAGAACACACACACTCACACGTCTGACTGCACCATCTGTGTCCAGCTCAGGTCACTCTTCTTTTTTTTTTTCTTCATTCCTCCTTTCTTTCTTCTCGTCCCTCCATTTTGCAGGACACACACACACACACACACGGGGGAGGGGATTGCCACCCTGTCTCCCCAGCCCTCGCACACCAGGTCCAAATATGGTCGGGTTTGTGCATGCGTGCGTGGGTGTGGTCGTGAACGAGAGACAGGAAACAGTGCTGACCATGGGACTGGTAAGGATGCGGTTATTCACCCGTGGTGAAGGAGGAGCCAGTTGGAGGGAGGGAGAGAACGATGAAGAGGAGGAGGAGGAAGATACACAGTGGAAAATAAATGGAGAGCGAGACAAACGGAGAGGCAGACAGACAGAAGTCCCTGACCTCAGTGCGTGCTCTTAATAACCACTCCCTTCCTGTTACTGAACTACGTAACTATGTATGCATGTGTGTGAGAGAGACAGAGAGAGAGATGTATATCTTATTTTTCACATGGTGACTCTAGTCATGAATCAGGCGCGTGTGTGTGTGTGTGTGTACACAACCAACCACCCAAATCATATATATAGCAAAGTACACAAAGATTCCAGAGGAACACAACAGAGATCGTTCATCAGTTGTGCAAGCAAATGTTGTTTTAAGCAAATCTATGTTTTAATTACAACATTCATTGCTTTGAGTTTCCTCATTTCAATGCTGCTATAGCAACCACTGGCAATGCAAATGGATATGTTATTAAAGCAATCTCCATTAGTATTAAAATCGTCACTGGAAATGTCAAGTCCTTAATTCTGATGGGCCACAGGTTCAATAAACTGATCAAGTCTTCTCTTGGTTTCTCCAATATAAACCTGAATACATCTCTTGTGAGTTTTCCCGCAGTAATGTACGAGGATGAATGGGTGAAGACAATTTCTCCTTTTTTAGTGGCTGTGTTAAAAAAAACATTCCCATGTAGCAGATCTAGATCGGTTGTGGGCTACAGTACCACAGTTATCTGAACGGTGATTTATCTCGCTTTTCACGAGCATGTCTCTAATGTTTTTGTCTCATCTGCAGGAGATTAGTGGAGACAGATATGGTCCCTGTGATTAAAGAATAATATTAGCCACTGTTTTATTTGTAGGGTGATGAGACAGCACCACAGGAATCACCTGGTGTGTGTGTGTGTGGTGAGTGGGTGGTCCGAGTTTAGTACTTTGTTACTCCCATACGCACCATATTCACGCGTCAGCACTCTGACGCCATACGTGCGCCGCCCACATGCTGATGTAAAGACGACCTGTCCCTGACCGCCCCGCTGCCGTTACACACACTGACCCATGACTGCGGCTATGCCTTCCTAACGCACGGGGTTTTAATTCACCGCTGCTGTACGGGACTCCCTCCCACCCCCTCCCTCGTGCCTCTGTTTTCTCCATCTCTCTCTCAAGTTTGCGCTGCGCAGCAGAATTTGTTCAGAATGCTGATAAATCTCTGCTCTAGTTTCCGGATGACACCAGCCAAAGAATTAGACTAATTGTGCTGCACCAGGACTGGTGGACAGCCCCCAGACTGGCGTAACAACGCACCTTTGGGGGAGTGCAGCGCAGACGTAACAGTAATGGCTGTGCGTTCTGCGGCGGAGCGAGGCCGTGGGTCTCACCGCCGTCGGGGGGATCCGAGGACAGAGTTCAGGCCCACTCTGGTATCTGGACTCCCGTGTGGGACACCACTTCCTGTTCTCCTGCCCTCGGTCCGCTCAGTCTCTCCTTTGGACTGTGCTGGTGAGGGTTTGTCCACAACAACGGCCCACCTTAAATGGGCTGAGCCATCTCTTTACTGTCTCTTCTGGTTGTAATGGGTACCGTTGTTTGGAAGGTTCCAGCGTCTCTGAACCATGTGTGGAACAGGTTTTTGGTGTGTGTTTGTGTGTTTGTGTGTGTGTGTATGCCCTCACTCACATGTAGTGATCCCAGGTCATGCTGCTTGTGTGTTGAATGTCCCGGCTCAGCGTGGGTGGTGGGCGTCACCGATGTGTTCTAGGTTCTGGTGGTGTTATATGTTCTGGTGGTGTTCTAGTTTCTGGTGGTGTTCTAGGTTCTGGTGGTGTTCTAGTTTCTGGTGGTGTTCTAGGTTCTGGTGGTGTTATATGTTCTGGTGATGTTCTAGGTTCTGGTGGTGTTATATGTTCTGGTGGTGTTCTAGGTTCTGGTGGTGTTATATGTTCTGGTGGTGTTCTAGGTTCTGGTGGTGTTCTATGTTCTGGTGGTGTTCTAGGTTCTGGTGGTGTTATATGTTCTGGTGGTGTTCTAGGTTCTGGTGGTGTTATATGTTCTGGTGGTGTTATATGTTCTGGTGGTGTTCTAGTTTCTGGTGGTGTTATATGTTCTGGTGATGTTCTAGGTTCTGGTGGTGTTCTAGGTGTGTGATGTATAGGTCCTTCCTCCCTCCAGGCCCTACTGAAGATGGACTGCCAGGGTCTGGTGGCTCGCCTCATCCTGGACTTCACTCTGCTCACCACAGCCGTCGAGGTTGCACCACGCTGGAGGGAGCTGGCTGAGAAGCTCGTCCGGGTGTCCCGGACGCAGATGGAGGCCTACGAGGCCCCGCACCGAGACCGCACTGGGACAGTGGACAGTGAGGTGAGGGGACACATACACTCAAGACTACCAGCCAAGGTGGACAGATAAGGGATCAGGCACATTGATCACTCAACGTTTGTCCACGTAACTATAAAATCTGGTCACAATGAGGAACTCTATTATAGACTATAGAGACAATGTCCTGAGGTCCAAGCTAGTCCAAGTATTTGTAGAATTTTAGTACTAATACTTTTAAGGGAATCACTTAGGGAAACTTTGTAATGTGCGTATAGCTCCCTTGGTAGAATAAGGTGCTAGCAACAGCAAGGTCATCGGTTCGATTCCCAGGGAGTCCTATAAATATTATACTTATAAATATGCAAACCACTCTGAATAGGAGTGTCTGCCAAATACTGTAAATGTCAAAAATAAATTCTAGTTTTCTCTCTTAAATATTTCTTCCATTTTCTTCCACTTTTACAGCGGTCGTAGAATATGCTCTGGAGAAATGCTTACAAAGACAGTTTGATCTATTGCCGTTAAGCGTGAAATATGACCCTGCTTTTGTAGTCACCATACTGCGGTGTACGTTTGGCTGTGCCTGACACAGCAGAAGTTGTAACCAATGTATCCTGTATCCTGAGCGGCCTCTATAGGGACACTTTTCACCAGGGACACTTTTCACCAGAGCACGTTTCTGATGACTAGCACCAACCTCAAACGCTTTCCTGACCGCTTTGTAAACTTTGACTTATGACCTTATATCTGATGTCAGGGTGAGAATGAGCACTCATTGGCTCCGTTTGTCCAATGGCAGGCGATGTCTGATGTCAGGGTGAGAATGAGCACTCATTGGCCCCGTTTGTCCAATGGCAGGCTATGTGGAAGCCGGCGTATGACTTCCTGCTGACCTGGGCGGCTCAGATCGGTGACAGCTACCGCGACGTCATCCAGGAGCTTCACCTGGGCCTGGACCGCATGAAGAACCCCATCACCAAACGCTGGAAACACCTCACAGGTACCCTCATCCTCGTCAACTGCCTGGACATGCTGCGTAGCTCCGCCTTCAGCCCCGCCCTCCAGGACGATTTCGCCATCTAGAAGACATGCTGGACTTCCTCCTCACACCGACAAGTAAATTAAGGGACTCTCTGTCTGCACGGGCTCGGAGAACTTTGAACTTTCACCTCTGGAGCGTGTTGGAGGTGTGTTGTCAAAGATAGTGGTCACTCCACACCACCCCATGACTTCACCTGAGTCATGTACCTCAGTCCAATCCCTGCACGGATATTTTTCAAAGCCCTCCCTCCCATATTCCTGATTGGACATAGAGTAAGAGAGACAAGCCAAAACACCAATGTGGTTTCAGTATAGCTATATTTTCAAAGTCCAAAACAGTGTTTTTACCAAGTCCCTAGCAATACATATATTTTTTTACAGACAGAATTTTTTTAATTAAATCACTTTGTCACTTTTCAAATAGATTGTTTTGTTATCAGTAACTGATGAAGAACTCATTTTCTCTGTAATGTGATGTTTTTTTCTTTTAACATATTCAGCTGTCAGTCATTCCTTAACGCCTTGCCAAACGTGCACTGTAAATCTCTTATTTCAACAGCATGTTATTTCACTGCTAAATTGCACCACAGAATTGTTTCTGCTTTACTTAAAAAGAAACGATTTGAAAAGACAAGTCTTCGTGTTCGATCTGTTCATGTGCCTGCACTGGTAAAGACAATCGTAATGCATATAGCGTTTAATCAAAATACCACACCCTCTAGTCCTGAGCTTGTAGGACATGCATCGTGCATCTTTAAAAAAAAGTAGGATAGCTGGACAATCGCCATCTGTGAACCTGGTCATCTGTGGCATTGGCATTTCATTCCAATTTTTTTGTTTTTCTTTAGTCACGATGGGATGAACAGAATAACCTCAAAGACTCATTTAGGTTTGCTTTTCAGACCTTTGCAGGTTTTATCATTTGCTTTCAGGAAGTTTATTTTTGCAGTTAATGGCGTACGTAGGCACAGCGTGAATGCCAACAGGTGTGCCTTACCTTCTGCCCATGCTTCTCCAGAGCCGCTGTGTTCCTCAGGCACAAACCTGCTCCCTCCATGAGATCTTCTCCTAGCCACCTGTCTGGAGACCTTTACGTTTATTCATTACATTTTTCCCTGGCTCTTGGATGCAAACGTGTCCTCACCTGCACCTTTGTTAAACTTCCAGAACAATCCGATAGCACCTTCTAAGGCTCTTCAAGAAATACTATACAGAATTTTAACAGAATCATAAGCGGTAATTTTATGTAAAACGAACAAATCCATGAAATGCTAATGCTAAATGTAGCATATATTTGTTTTGGTAATGCTACATGGCTGTATTACCACCATCCAACACCCAGAACTCCTCTGTTGTCCTTTTCATGTCTAGACCACCATTCACCGTGCTAAACTAAGCTATGCTATGCTATGCTGTTTTATCAACACACAGATGAACAGTGGCTTCCATAATTACACCAGTGAATAACAGTGGATAGTAGGTTTTAAAGGCCAAAATATTCACCTGTTATTCTATAGTGTTAAATTCCAGTATTACTCACGGTCATGCTGTTTCTTTTTGTTTAACTTGACCCACGTGTATTTGTGTGCAAGTGTTTATTTATGTATATATGTAGAAAGATTTGTTTAGACTGTCAGCTACATTATTTGGTGTTTCTCCCGGTTGTGCGCTCCAACATCTACGTGAGTGTTTTATTTCCTTGAATGTCACGTCAATCTAACTAACCTTGTCATTTTTGAGTTAAGTCTGGGTGTAGTTCTATGTGCTGGAGCAGTTAGCACTAGTCTGGTGACAGGCATCACTGTCAGTGTATCGTAGCCCATCTGATTGTGTAGTCTACAAGTGCATAGAGCTCTGATCAGAGATTTTGTTGTGGTCTTTTTATTTTTGTGCTTCAAGAGGTGTTTGGCAGTGTACCTATTGAAAAACAAAGTTCCTATGTCTCTCATGCTGTCTCTGTTGCTGCCAATAACGTATAGAAATGTTTTCAGTTGGATGTGCTGTATATTTTGTTCCAGTGGATTCAATAAAACTGCTGTCAGTTTCGAAATGTTTCGAGAGGCATTTGCAATGTTGAATTTAAGTTGCTGTGCAATTAGTTTATTAATGTGTATAAGTGATTTGGGGAAATGGGGTGGGGGGGTGGTTGGGGAACGATTGGTAAGCTGTGATACCTAAGGAGCTACTGAGCATATGATTGGACTACCATAAGTATTTTATAGCAGTAGCATAAGTGTATATCAGTTTGAGAGTTGGCCAGTTCCTTAATAGTCTTGAAGACATTTTACATAAGACATGCAGTCAGTAACAACCGAGGTGGGTAATGATTGTGGATGTAAAGCAGATGGAGAAGCCAGATGACCCAGGCTCGAGGATGAATCTCGCTTGAAGATGAGAAGATCGTGCGTAATAGGGGAGGATACAGGATGAGGGGAACGTTTGAGGTGGTGAAGAAGAGGAAGTGTTTCAGTCAGGAGCTTTTTCCCAAACTGTAGTTAATATCATAAATGGATGTTGATGAGGTGTGTGTGTGTGTGTGTGTGTATGTGTGTGTGTGTGTGTGTGTGTGTGAGAGAGAGAGAGAGAGAGAGAGAGAGAGAGAGAGAGACACCATAACTACAATTTGTAGTAGAAGAAAAGTGCGGATGTGTGAAGGGCCCTCTTGTTCAAACATCTTCACATCCGTTGCATTGCTGGATATCTTTGACCGTGTAGGGGTTTTGCTGATGGTCCAGTGACCCAAAGTGCAGCTTGTGTGGGCAAGACCTTGAGGTGATTTAATTTTAAATTTGCAGGGAAGGAGTGGAGGAAGAGGTGTGTTCTCCCCTGCGATGGCTGTGTAGGTGTGTGAGTGTGAGATATATGTGGAGATATGTGAACTGCCCTCAGGTCCCGCCTCCTCTCATCCGTTGATGGATCTGGAATGCATCATGGCTGGACTGCACCTATGGGCTAGTTTCACTCCCACCTGTGAACGATTACGCAGAGAGGGAGAGAAAGAAAGAAAAAAAGCACCCTCCACCCTGGTACGTAACAGTCTGTGTATTTGAAATCTAATTGGGAAAGTGTGTGTGAGAGTGTGAGGGTGTGTGTGAGGGTGTGTTTGCATGTATATGTGTGCGTGACAGAGAGAGAGAGATTTGAAGATGTGATGATTCCTGCTCCAGAACAAACACTCCACTTTTAAAACATGCTAACCTACTGGAGCTTTGCACTTTAGACTCCAAAAAGAAATTAACCTTAATTACAGCACGTAGTTATGTCATGTTATATATATATAAAAGTTAATCTGTTCAAAGCAAAATGTTTTATGGTACTTTCCTTTACTACAATGCCATAGGCATTTTTCAGAATATTTACAATTAATTACAATTAGAAGTATTTACTATTTATTTAGCAAATGGGACTCTAGCTTTTGTGGTTTGAAAACATTTTAGCCAACTGCAACAAAAAACAGGAATGTGTCTTCATCAAGCACTCCGTAAGTTCACACCTACAAGAAAATAAATGAAGAAAATATGTTAAATGGGGTTTGATAAAAGGCCTATATTACGTTGGATTAAATGAATGAAAGGAATCGTCGTTTGAAGAGCTGAGGAGTTCCAGCTTCAGAGGGGCGGTGTGTCGTGGGGGTGGGGGAGGGGCATGTCCGGAGTGAGGGTGGAGTTTGAGGAGATGGCAGCTAATGACATCCATGGTTATGGACAGACAGACATCACACACTGTAGATGACAGACATCACACACTACAGGCTGCAGGACATTTTTAAATCTTACTAAAGTGTAATTGTTCAAAGTGATCTTCTGATATTTTGCTTTCTTCACTACAGATAGAACACAAACCCAAATCTCTGGTTTTCATCCATCTTATCACTAGGAAATGACATCACTTGCTGTATTGGAAAGTTCATCACAGACTCTCTGTAGTTGTAGCATTTTTAATTTAGTTGCTTTCCTAATGGTTTAAACTAAAGCTACTGTTCCTTTCTACATTAATCATTTTGATGTCACAGACCAAGAATTTTGCATAATTTGCATAATTGCTTACGTCTTGTAGTATTCAGTGGGTAATCAGTGTTTGTGTGCGTCCATGGCGACGCAGCCCACCCAGAGTGGAGGGATGTAACCCCACATTCCAAACGGTTGCCAGGATACGGACATATGCAGGAACTATGTGAGCGTGTAGTGCAAACTAGCCAGGGTCCTCGAGGAGGGTCAACCGGTCCCGTTCTGGGAACCACAAGAGCATTGGGTTAGGGTGGAGAAAACTTAATTTTGTCGCCTTTATCTCGAATCCTTTGCCTGTTTTGCACTCTTTGCTCTAAGTGGCAGTCCACGGTTTCTACGCTGCGTAAAAGAGTTTGGCATCCTGCTTGTGTCTGACTGATGAAGGGGTTTAAGAGTTATGAAGCGCATTATTGCCAACTCATTAGCAAATGAGTTGGATCCAAACAAGATCTATCCCTTTAGGACTGGAGACCTAACTAGCAGCCTCTTATCTGTGTGTGTGTGTGTGTGTGTGTGTGTGTGTGTGTGTGTGTGTGTGTGTGTGTGTGTGTGTGTGTGTGTGTGTGTGTGTGAGTGTGTGTGTGTGTGTATATATATGTGTGTGTGTGTGTGTGTGTGTGTGTGTGTGTGTGTGTGCGCGTGTCTGCACATGTGTGTGCACGTGTGTGTGCCTGTGTGTGTGTGCACGTGTGCACGTACATCTGTGTGTGTGTGTGTGTGCGCACGCATGTATGTACGTGTGTGAGTGTGTGTGCGCGCATGTGTGCATATGTGTGTGTGTGTGCGCGCATGTGTGTGTGTGTATATGGGTGTGTGTGTGTGTGTGTGTATGGGGGTATGTGTGTGTGTGTGTGTTCTCGTATACTCATAAGGAGCTGCGATACATCTACCGTGACCGTGCGGTGCTTTTATGATGCACTGATCTCCATGGAAACATCTCTCCAGTCTCCCTCACACATGCCCCCTTGTCCCTAGTGAGGGGGGGGGGGGGGGTGAACCGGGGGGACAGCTGTCCTTGTCATGTATTAGTCCCTCCCTGAATATCATTACTGCCGTGGTCAATGTCATCAACAGACACACCAGAGTGTAAATAAAACCCTTCAGTGGGAGGGCAGGCAGACCCGGACACACACACTTGGCATGACGTGAAACTTTATAAGAGTGAAGGTGCTCCAATTTCTCTTCCTCTACACCCCCCCAAAGCAGGATGAGGGGACAGAGAGACAGAAGAGGGGGTGAAGAGAGAGAGAAGGATGAAGGGAAGAGAGACAGAAGCGGAATGGGAGAGAGTGTCTCACTGTTGTGTCTACTGCTACACACACACAACTGAGGTGAAGTTGATGAACAGCCAGTGTGGACAGACGTCCTTCATAAGCCGTGTTACAGCTTCTCAGAAACATTGTGCTGCCTCAGCAGATAAAGGACCTCTCTCCAAAATGTCCTGTTTCTGTGGAAACTTTCTGTACTTCACTACAATTATTAATCTTTCTCTTAATCTCTTTTCTCAATTTTGAATGTTGCTGTCTGTACATACTTGCACAGCTGATGAAGGACCTCTGTCTGAAACATCCTGTTTCTCTGGAAACTGTGCACTTCACTACAATGATATGATTAATCTCTCTCTCTCTCTCTCTCTCTCTCTCTCTCTCTCTCTCTCTCTCTCTCTCTCTCTCATGGAGGTAGTTAGAGATACATTCATAAATCAACACTCGGCTTGAGCTGCAGAACACTACAACTTCATCATTGACACTCACTCGGAGGCCATTTGAGTACAGGGTCACTCTCTATAAGGTAGTATGGATCCATGCATTCAAGAGGTTAGCACTGAGTTCTGACCCTACCCACCTGCAGCAGAAATCAAGTCTCATAGTACCAGACAACGCTTTTCCAATCTTCTTTTGTCCAATTTTGGTGGACCCGTGTGAACTGAACTCAGTTGCCTGTTAGATAGGAGAAGTAGATGGTGTGGTCTTCTGCTACTATTGTGCATCTTCTTCAAAGTTCATGCTGTGTTTCAGAGATGTTCTTCAGTGTGAGTATTGGAGTTACTGCCTTTCTATACGATCAAACCAGTCTGGCCCTGCTCCACTGACCTCAGACTTCACAATGCATTTTCACTCAAAAAACTACTGCTCATTGAATATTTTCAATGACATATACACATATATTGTGTATATTACGTATACACAAATCCCTCTCTCTCTCTCTCTCTCTCTCTCTCTCTCTCTCTCTCTCTCTCTCTCTCTCTCTCTCTCTCTCTCTCTCTCTCTCTCTCTCCATGTTGCCATGGTGGCTAGATCTATGGCAGGGGTAATGGAGCCTTTTACTCATTTCTAGTTTCACAACCTGTATTGCTTAAGCTGGAATAAGACTGTTACGTGTATGTGATTGCAGATATGTGTGTGTGTGTGTGTGTGTGTGTGTGTGTGTGTGGCCGCGTGCTCATTTCCATAATTGCAAGGCATGCTGGCAGCGTGAGCTTGCTCAAAAGGTACACACCTGGCAACCCGCTGTAGTTTCATCAGGATGCCCATGGGGAGCAGTAAGGATACGTATATACGGACGCCGTTTTAAATGTAAAATTGGTATACGCTGTAAAGAAATGAAGGTGGCGCTCCATCCCTCCCCGATGATGATTCTCTCTGCTATTGATCATCACGTATGCTGGCGCTTATGTGAATAATCCCATCTACGCTTTCCCTCATGGTAATCGACCGTACTCACTCATTGGGCTTGCAGCACTAATTAGGCACAGCTCGGCTCCTCTCTGTCTAATCACAGTGCTGTGTCGGTTGCCAGGTCTTCCCCTGCAAATCCTGTATGGCCCTCAGGTTGGTGTTTTGTCCTGCTCCAATGCCCCCTGATTATAAAGTGATTATATAGCCATTATAAAGCGATCGTAAAGCCCGTGCGGGGCACTGGTGGGTTTATCTGAACCCAACCTGCATCCGAGTGAAGCAGAGAGATGTGAAGACTGAACTTTCACTGTAGGCCATGGAGAGACCACTGACTCCCTATTCAGGAAGAGCTCTTGTGTTGTGGGATTAACAACAGCTCCATGCCCTGTAACGCTCTATAACCCTCTATAACGCTCCACAGCGCTCTATAACGCTCTATAGTGCTCCATAATGCTCTATAATGCTCCATAAGGCTCTATAATGCTCTTTAACGCTCCATAATGCTCTATAATGTTCTATAAATGAGTGCAGCTCACTGTAGTTCACACAAATGGTGAAAACAGAGAGGACTGTATATGGGGAAACCTCTCCTCACTGCAAATGCTAGTGGAATATATGAATCCATCGCACACTCCAGTGCTAAGCTCGTAGTTGGAGGGAGGTGGAGGCTCCTGTACCCCAATTTTCCTCAAGTGCCACAGAACTGCAGGTTCTTTACATTTAGCAGTTGTTACTGCACCTGACGTAGCTCATGGAAGTGGTTGCCTATAGATTGACCTTGTGTAATAGATCAATAAAAATTATGCACAAAATCATGATGTTCTGCTTATATACATTGGCTGTAACATATATTAGCATGCAACCTCTCTAATTGTAAGGTAATTTTTTCCATTGTACTTCCTAAGCACTTTGAACTTCATACACGCTGATCTTACAGTTCACCATGATGCTCAGAAGAACAGAAGTACGGTGACTTGAATGCGACGGCGTATATCGCAGATCGACAACCTGGAGGCGTCTTGGGCCTTTAGCAGGCGAACGTCATTGGTTCTCCTCTGGTCATGTGACTGTGAGGCTGTTTGCGCATCATTTATGTGTGACCGTTGCCTCTTTAGAGATACGCCACAAAATGCTCCTCGCTCTGGGCTATCAGTCTTCAGAAGCTGGATCATTTACATTTCTACGGTTTTTGCTTTCCGTGACAAGTTAGCGGTTACCGTATTTGTTTGTATGCAAGTGGTTTGCTTTGCTCAACCTTGAAAAAGAGGAGGGACAGGACACTGGCACCCGAAGTGATGGCCTGTGTGTGTGTGTGTGTGTGTGTGTGTGTGTGTGTGTGTGTGTGTGTGTGTGTGTGTGTGTGTGTGTGTGTGTGTGTGTGTGTGTGTGTGTTGGTAGTTATGTATTAGCTCATAAAATACGCTTACACCCCAAGAGTGTGATTTCATGAAGGTTGTGTTTGGATAATGATTGCAGGAAACCAGACAGATCCTAGTTCAGTCTTAAACCTGCAGTACTGTTTAGCAGTGTCACCTCCTGAGACTGGGCAACATGTAAATTATGTTTTTTAATGAAGGTATCTTCTCAGCCATGGGACATTATGTACAGAGACCTTCTGGATCTGTGCTGAGTCATTCCGACAGCACCCAACACCGAATCCGAACATTAGTCTGGAGAGGAGAGGGCTTCTACTCCACTGGGACACTTGGACACTTGCATCTGTTAAAAAATACATGAGTCGCGCTCAGGTTGGCTTCTCATGTGACAGACGGACCACGTTTCACCTCAGCAAATGACACAGTCTGTGTGTGTGTGTGTGTGTGTGTGTGTGTATTTTTGTATGCGCACATGCGCGTGCGCTCTTGTGACCCTAGAGTGTGGAGAAGGAGGGAGTTTAAGGACAAGACACAATGACCAGGTGAGAGAGAGAGAGGGGGGAGGGAGATAGAAAGAGAGAGGAGAGTGGGAGAGAGGAGAAAAAGAAAGAGGAGAGAGACAAGAAAGAGAGAGAGAGCGAGCAGTAGGGAGGGAGACCGGAGATCGGACGCGGGCCCTCTGTGGGAGCCGGTAGCCACAGCAGTCGTACCCGTTGTTCTCATTTGAGAATGCTGCTCGTCTGATTTATTGATCTCAGGGCCACATCACTCACCAAATCAATGACACCCCAAGCAACACCTGAGCCAATTACCCTCCAGCCCCGGCTGGCCCCGCCCACCCTGCTGCTGCTGTTACATGCTCTCCCCGCATCATAATGCTATCAGCTCGACTTCCTGTCCCTCAGACAAGGACATTCTTCAGGCCACACACACACACACAATCATTTCATTTAATTCCATTCAGCATTACATTACGACAACACAGAAAACAAGGACGTCAAATTTAGATAATTTAAACTGGCAGAGAAAAAGAAAATGCCTTAACTTACACTATTATTAAGGAACCTGGCTTTTTTTGGACATGTTTACTTTAAAGAAATCTCGTCCAAATCTGGTGCAAGCAGTTCGTTTCTGACAGCTTTCTGTTGAATGTCCGTTTTCCAGAGAAACAGAATTTAAAAAGCACGTGACTTAGAAGCCATTGGAGTTCCTCAGTCAAACCCCTCCCACTTCACCATGGTGATGGTAAACAGTTCCGCTCCCTCAGCAGGGTGCGGGGATTAGGGCATCCCAGTCTGTAAACTCCGTGATACAGTCGCACAACCAAAACCCCACATTCCACTATGTGCTACCAGACAACCGCAGTTTGACTGAGGGCAAGTCTCAAAGATTAATTTAAAGGCATTTCTACCAGGAACAGCTGTGGTTCAGAAATGGTCAGTTTGTCTTCCGTTTGGGCTGTGTGTTTGTCTGTCTGCTCCTCTGTGTCCTTGTGTGCATGTGTGCAATGAAGCACTTCCCCAACTCCTGTGTGTGTGTATCTCTAATGAGAAGGATTTCCTCCTCTGTGTGTGTGTGTGTGTGTGTGTGTGTGTGTGTGTGTGTGTGTGTGTGTGTGTGTGTGTGTGTGTGCATTGCAAGCACAGTGTCTGTGTGTAAGTTTAATGAGAAAGACACTCCCTCCTTTGTTTGTGTGTATTTATGGAGGGCACAGTATCTGTGATGTGTGTGTGTGTGTGTGTGTGTGTGTGTGCGTGTGTGTGTGTGCGCGCGCGTGTGTGTGTGTGTGTGTGTGTGTGTGTGTGTGTGTGTGTGTGTGTGTGTGTGTGTGTGTGTGTGTGTGTGTGTGTGTGTGTGTGTTTAATGACATGTATTTCCTCACAGCCAGGTGTCTCTTTCTCACTAGGTGCTAGTTCAGCAGACTGTGAGCAAATCCACAACTAAAGACTCAGTTCTGTATGGTTGTGTATGGTGGTGTGTGGTGGTGTGTGGTGGTGTATGGTTGTGTATGGTGGTGTATGATGGTGCATGGTTGTTTTATGGTTGTGTATGGTGGTGTATGGTGGTGTATGGTTGTGTATGGTGGTGTGTGGTGGTGTATGGTGGTGTATGGTTATGTATGGTGGTGTGTGGTGGTGTATGGTGGTGTATGGTTGTGTATGGTGGTGTATGGTTGTGTATGGTGGTGTATGGTGGTGTATGGTTGTGTATGGTGGTGTATGGTGGTGTATGGTGGTGTATGGTTGTGTATGGTGGTGTGTGGTGGTGTATGGTGGTGTATGGTTGTGTATGGTGGTGTGTGGTGGTGTGTGGTGGTGTATGATGGTGTATGGTGGTGTATGGTGGTGTATGATGGTGCATGGTTGTGTATGGTTGTGTATGGTGGTGTATGGTGGTGTATGGTTGTATATGGTGGTGTATGGTGGTGTATGATGGTGTATGGTTGTGTATGGTTGTGTATGGTGGTGTATGGTGGTGTGTGGTGGTGTATGATGGTGTATGGTGGTGTATGGTGGTGTATGGTTGTGTATGGTTGTGTATGATGGTGTATGGTGGTGTATGGTGGTGTATGGTGGTGCGTGGTGGTGTATGATGGTGTATGGTGGTGTATGGTGGTGTGTGGTGGTGTATGATGGTGTATGGTGGTGTATGGTGGTGTATGGTTGTGTATGATGGTGTATGATGGTGTATGGTGGTGTATGGTTGTGTATGGTGGTGTATGGTGGTGTATGATGGTGTATGGTTGTGTATGGTGGTGTGTGGTTGTGTATGGCTGTGTGTGGTTGTGTATGGTTGTGTATGGTGGTGTTTGGTTGTGTATGGTTGTGTTTGGTTGTGTATGATGGTGTATGGTTGTGTATAGTGGTGTATGGTGGTGTTTGGTTGTGTATGGTTGTGCATGGTGGTGTGTGGTTGTGTATGGTTGTGTATGGTTGTGTATGATGGTGTATGGTTGTGTATGGTGGTGTGTGGTGGTGTATGATGGTGTATGGTGGTGTATGGTGGTGTATGGTTGTGTATGATGGTGTATGATGGTGTATGGTGGTGTATGGTTGTGTATGGTATTGTATGGTGGTGTATGATGGTGTATGGTTGTGTATGGTGGTGCGTGGTGGTGTATGGTGGTGTTTGGTTGTGTATGGTTGTGTATGGTGGTGTTTGGTTGTGTATGGTGGTGTATGGTGGTGTGTGGTGGTGTATGATGGTGTGTGGTGGTGTATGGTGGTGTATGGTTGTGTATGGTTGTGCATGGTGGTGTGTGGTTGTGTATGGTTGTGTATGGTTGTGTATGATGGTGTATGGTTGTGTATGGTGGTGTATGGTGGTGTGTGGTTGTGTATGGTGGTGTATGGTTGTGTATGCTTGTGTATGGTGGTGTATGGTTGTGTATGGTTGTGTGTGGTGGTGTATGGTTGTGTATGGTTGTGTATGGTGGTGTATGGTTGTGTATGGTTGTGTATGGTGGTGTGTGGTTGTGTATGGTGGTGTATGGTTGTGTATAGTTGTGCATTGTTGTGTATGGTGGTGTATGATGGTGTATGGTGGTGTATGGTGGTGTATGATGGTGTATGGTGGTGTATGGTTGTGTATGGTTGTGTATGGTTGTTTATGGTTGTGTATGATGGTGTATGGTGGTGTGTGGCGGTGTATGGTGGTGTATGGTTGTGTATGGTTTTGTATGGTTGTGCATGGTGGTGTATGGTTGTGTATGGTTGTGTATGGTTGTGTATGGTTGTGTATGGTTGTTTATGATGGTGTATGGTGGTGTATGATGGTGTATGGTGGTGTATGGTGGTGTATGGTTGTGTATGGTTTTGTATGGTTGTGTATGGTGGTGTATGATGGTGTATGGTGGTGTATGGTTGTGTATGGTTGTTTATGATGGTGTATGGTGGTGTATGATGGTGTATGGTGGTGTATGGTGGTGTATGGTTGTTTATGATGGTGTATGGTGGTGTATGATGGTGTATGGTGGTGTATGGTGGTGTATGGTTGTGTATGGTTGTGTATGGTGGTGCATGGTTGTGTATGGTTGTTTATGATGGTGTATGGTGGTGTGTGGTGGTGTATGCCCTCTCTGCTCCTAAATTACTGCCCCCCCACATACTGCCCCCCCACACACTGCCCCCACACACACTGCCCCCTGACTACACACACTGCCCCCACACACACTGCCCCCTGACTCTACACACTGCCCCCACACACACTGCCCCCTGACTACACACACTGCCCCCCCACACACTGCCCCCTGACTACACACACTGCCCCCACACACACTGCCCCCTGACTACACATACTGCCCCCACACACACTGCCCCCACACATACTGCCCCCACACACACTGCCCCCACACACTGCCCCCTGACTACACACACTGCCCCCACACACACTGCCCCCACACACACACTGCCCCCACACACACTGCCCCCACACACACTGCCCCCTGACTACACACACTGCTCACTGACCTTGTCTCACACACTGTACCCCGATCATTACTCATTACTCACATTGTTCACGATCGGTCTTACACACTCATTACTCACATTATTAACTGTCTTACACACTGATTACTCACAGTTTACTGTCTTACATACTCCTCACTGCCCTTCACTCTGTTACAATACTCTCCCCATCATCTCCCTCATCCTCATGCTCCTGCTTCACACATCTACAGCAGAGAAAACACCTCCTCATCTTCCAGAACGTTCCCCCACACTGTCACCCTGCAGGATTTCACTCTCTGCACCAGAAGGTTCTCCAGAAGGTTCTTCATCCACATGTCTCTTTTTATTATCCATCAAGGCTACAGCTCTGTGAGAATTATTAATCACACTTCAAAAAACATTATTTGGGAATCTCCTTTATTTATATGTCTAGCTTGTTTTTTATTTATTTTAGTTTTTTTTCTGACATAGACCAACAGGATTTCCACTGAAGCAAAGTAAACAAGCCAAATAAAAAAAAGTTGTTTACCAAATTATATTTATGAGCCCCAGTACATTTACTGCTTACAATCAAAAATATACTTTTCGGAGACAACGTTTATTTAATGGCCCAGTGTCTTTTAAGTTAAAATCTGTAATACTCCAGAGTAGGCCTAAACAGTCGTCTTGTTTTAGTTTATTCAGGTGGGCCCACAGAGGTTTTGCGGATCCAGAGAGTTTGTCTAGAAAAGCTAGAGTTGGTTGCCACAAATCCATTACCAGCTGGGTTATTCAGTTCCCCCTCTCGCTGGAACCTTGTGGTCTAAAATCACGTCTGCTAGGTTCCACCCCTCAAATCACTCACCTGAGAGAACCCACCAACACTACTACCCCTAACTGCCCCACCCCTCCCCACCCCTATGCCCTTGCTTTTTGCTGTCGTGGCCCTGATGGGACAGACGAGGTATTCCTGTCATTATCGTTTCCGCCCCACCCCCGCTGCCTTGTGTGACAATCAGCCTGTAGTAGCAGGACTGTGATTAACCGGTGTAAACGTGATACCTCTGGAATGTTGTAAACAGCGTCTACAGTCTAAACATCCATCTTAAACACTGCAAACAGCTTTACAGTGCAAACATGATCCCTCTTAAACACTGTAAACAGCAGTACAGTGTAAACATGATCCCTCTGAAACAATGTAAACTGTGTGTACAGTGTAAACATGATCCTCTTGAACAGTGTAAATTGCTTTACAGTGTGAATATGATCTGTATGAAACTGTGTAAACAGTGTGTATGGTGTAAACACAATCCCCTCTAAACAGCATAAACATTAAATACGATGTTGCACATTCATGAAGCTCAACAATAACCATTCTGTGACATTCACAATCTCGACATAGTATTTATGTCCTATTCATAAAATTACTGCGGTGACAAATACACTGGTGTAAACATACCACTATGCTAAATCCAGCATAGTGCCCTAAGTGAAAGCCAATCAAAATTTACATGTAAATGAGGAACATACATTTTAAAGACTCCAAAAGACAGATGATTGGCTAACTCCAGTCATGGAAACCAAATGGAATTATGACCTCAGGACGTCTGTGACATCACAATAGAGCAGCAGCACTGTAGTCTCAGTCTCTATCCGTGCATAGTTACTTCCGCTGTAACACCTACGTTTGCATGTCGTACTGAACAAGTTTGTTCCTCCTAAGATCCTTCTCAAGCAGGTTCCTTCCGTTTTGTGTGGAAGTCACAGTTTGATATGATGATCAAGCAGACCACAGTGTATTTTAAATGAATGTGTCAATTAGCTAAATGGGTGTGTGTGTAGAATTGTGTCTATTGTCATAGGAAAGATCATCCAATCCATATGGACTTATAGAGGTACATTTACCTTCAGACAGGTTCAGGTGGAGCGATGTTCTATTATGATTTGCTAACGTCAGATGCAAACAAGAACAAAACCACAGCAGTATTTGCTGTTATCACATTAAATCTGATGCCAGGTTTTATGAATTTGGCCTGATGAAATAATGAAAACACAGCAATACGATCCCTGTGAAATGGTGTAAACAGTACGTGTGGCACCAACGTGAACCCCCCTCCCCAGACAGCAAGAGAGCTTTTCAGTCTCTAGCACACATCTGAGAATAGAGCAGTCTTTGATCTGGCCTCATGGATAAAAAATGCATTCTTGTCACATAGGCACAAATGCACACGGATAAGCACGCACACACACACACACACACCTTCCTGTTTCCTTCCGGCTTATGAGAGCTAGAATGACAGGAACTTGGGCTTTTGTTTCCTGGTGTAGATTCCTCCCTCCCCACTGCCTGGCATGATTGTCCAGTTACTACTTCAGAATGAGGCACACTTCTCCTCCTCAAGACCAGTGATGGGGTTTTGGCCATGACCCCTAAAGTCAACCCCTACAGTGTAATCCCTAGAGCACAAACGTTACCACAACATGGCAAAGTAAACATTAGTCTATGTGATCCAACACGTTTTTAAAACACTTTATTTTGACACACTTCATCGCTGCTATATTACTGATGTATTACTGAAAGCCTGTTAAGTGTATATTTAAAAAGGACCACTCTAGTCTCTTTGAAATAACTTGTTTGCTTTACAACAAATTTGTTGTATTTACTATATTCCTATAAGCATATGGAACCTCTATCAGCTTACCAGAACAAGAAACCATTCATTTAGTTCTAAAAAGTAAAAAGCCAATATTTCTCAGAGCTGCTATAACTGCTGGTTTTGCTACAGAACAAATTTCCATGTTTGTAATTTAACCCAATGCTGCCATCTCCTGGATCAAGCATGAAGTTACAACTGACTGTCATCACTAATGTCGTGCAATTCAATGTAACTTAAGTATTCCACAAAACGTTTCTGTTTATTACGTTTATGTTATATTTGTTCTGTGTGTCCAAAAGGTTAAATGAGAAATGTATTTGTTTGTTTTACCTTTTATTCTTCTGTTGTACCCACTTAGATCTGCAGATCTGTCTTATTATTGGACAATTGCTATTGTTATTGGTTGAAATGTTACTGAAGTCTTTCTTCTTACTTACGAGTTCACATGAATCTTGATATCCATACGCCTGCTGCGGAACAGGACTTTGATTTAAGGGGTAGATAATAAAAAACAAAACCTGTTATACCGTTTTCAAACAGCAGGGGTCAGTAAAATAAACGCTAACTTTAGTCCCTTCTGTCGGTTGTTTTGTGTTTTCCGTTCTTAACTGATTTAACGCCGCTGCTCAACAGTTCGGCACAGGTAGGCACATAAACAGGTGAATAATAACAACCGCACAATGTTGACTACAAGGACAGGTGTTGTTTTGGTAATTTGTATTAAATTACTAAAACACCTGTTCATAGAAGTACGCATGTCATTTGGGTAGGTAATTTGATGCTTACAAGTCTTATAGTCAATGCTTAATGTCTATAGTTGAAACTACTGTTCAGTGTGTTATTTTGGGGATAATTATCTAGAAGTGTTGGATTTTGCAGGGGTTCCTTTAAGATCCCACAAGTAAAATGTCTAATAAGGGTGACATATAGCTGCTTGCCTTAATAATGTCAGATTATTCTAATTTATTAGGTATATTCACGCTTTAGAACAGGGAAATGGTTTTATTCTGAGCTGGGTGATCAGAAATGGAGGTGTATGAACTGTGAGAGAGTGTGAGCCCCGTCTGAGCCTAAAGCGGCGTTAACGTGACGAGGTGGCGCGTCTCGGCCGGTTCCGGGTGGGGGAGGTCCAGTACTCCAGGCTGGGAGGAGGGAGGGCGCCCCGACACACATCCACGGCTGCCGGGTGTGGAGCGTCTCGTCGAGGAGTGCCGCGGATCTTTCAGGGCGGTGTAGACATCTGGAGAGGGATGAAACGGTCCATCGCTGCGGAGGTACCGGCTGGCAGCGTGACAAACGGAACCGCAGTCCACACGGCGCTTCCCCGCAGCCTCACCCAACACGTTCACTCCCCTCGGCTGAGACGGGAGTGAAAGGAGATGTAGTTTGTTTTTTTGGGGGGGATGACTGCAGGATCCAAACGAGACCCGGAGGAGACTGCGTCTCTGCGATCGGACGGTTCGGGCAGCATCGCTGGAGGATCAGATTTGGACCCGCTATCTAACCTCATTCGGACTGGCACATTGATGCACCTCACGTCACCTCCCTGCACCCGTCGCCATATCGGGACCGTGAAATGCCGAACACCCGTTGACGGGTCCACTTCCACGTCATATACCGAGCCTGGTACCGAGTGATGGGGACCAGTTTGTCCAACATCGCCGCGTTCCAGTCCCTGCACATCGTGATGCTGGGACTGGACTCTGCGGGCAAAACCACCGTCCTGTACCGCCTCAAGTTCAACGAGTTCGTCAACACGGTTCCGACCATCGGATTCAACACGGAGCGGATCCGGCTCAGCAACGGCACCGCGAAGGGCATCAGCTGCCACTTCTGGGACGTCGGGGGGCAGGAGAAGTTACGGCCCCTGTGGAAGTCCTACAGTCGCTGCACGGACGGGATCATCTACGTGGTGGACTCGGTGGACGTGGACCGGCTGGAGGAGGCCAAGACCGAACTGCACAAAGTCACCAAGTTCGCCGAGAACCAAGGGACGCCGCTGCTGGTCATCGCGAACAAGCAGGACCTGCCCCGGTCCCTCCCGGTACCGGAGATCGAGAAGCACCTGGCGCTCCAGGAGCTGAGCCCGTCCACCTCCTACCACGTCCAGCCCGCCTGCGCCATCATCGGCGACGGGCTGCACGACGGCATGGACAAACTTTACGAGATGATCGTCAAGCGAAGGAAATCCCTGAAACAGAAGAAGAAACGATAATTCGTCCACGGAACCGCTGCGGCCCGGTTCGCGCTCCCGGCGCGCTCGTGCACGCTTGCGCGCGCCGGGCGGCGACGAGTTTCGGACCCTCGTAGTAATCGTTACTAACTCGTTACTTATCTTCATTTACGGGCTGCGGTTGGGCCGTTTCGCTGCTGTGGTGCCGTGTAAGGACGCTAACGTTGGCTAAATAATGTTACGTTCAAACAATTAACCAAACGACTAAAAGACACAACTGTGTGAAATGCAGCCGAACTTAAATCGCAAACGCAAAACAGAAACGGGCGGGCCCCCGTAGCTGCTTGACTTATTCTGTATAAATGTAGCACCATGATTTAGTTATTGGCTTGTAGCAACTTTATGAAACCCCACACAACGCTTGAATACTACTCTGTAAACCGATTTTATGATTTAATTAGTTATTATTTAGATATTTAGTTTATATCGCACTGAAGACTTATGTGGACATTTTCATAACACTCTTATGAAGTTCTGGGTGCTGAACCGGCAGCTGTCTGGAACATACTGATCCTGCTTGAGTAATAGACAGTAAGGATGGCATTTGTCTGTTTCTGTTACTTTATTATTATTTTTATATGTGCATATATTGGATATGAGGTCATGTATTATTTATCCATGTAATGGAATGGACTGCTTTAGCAGAAATGAAGCCAAAAACTGAATAAATTGAACCAAGCTATGGAAGGCTGTTATTCTTATAGTGTTTAGATGACTTTAACTACAAAGCTTCCTTTCACAAAGTGAGCTTCTTATTTTTGTTAAACGGTGTTCTCCCATATCTGTTTAACAACATGTCATTTCTGCTGCAGTGTTCTGCTGAATAACAGCAGCATGAGTGAATGTTTAGGGTTGTTTCACTGAGCAAGGAATCGACCAAATTTGAGGTTCCATTTCAAGACACAGGCCAGTGTGAACATATGCACCTGTGTGTGTGTGTGTGTGTGTGTGTGTGTGTGTGTGTGTGTGTGTGTGTGTGTGTGTGTGTGTGTGTGTGTGTGTGTGTGTGTGTGTGTGTGTGTGTGTGTGACAGCGAGAGAGAGAGAGAGAGAGAGAGAGAGAGAGAGAGAGAGGGAATAAGTTCTGCACCTGGGGGAAAAGAGATAATGGGCTCCTAGAGTTTGGCTAGATTGAAAATGGATAATAATAGTAGTCTTACATATTGTGTAATTAGTAAAGCTACCTTGGACAGGAGGAACGGGGGAACAATCCAGACCAGGCCACACATGGAGACACACACCTGCGCACACACACACACACACACACACACACACACACATATATATATATACACACACACACCTGTACGCACAAGCACACAGTGCAACACTGTTCACAATGCCATGTTTGGATGCCTTGTTGGTGATAGTATGGCTCTTCAAAATAAAAGCCCCAGTTATAACGCTTGAGTACTCTGTACCAAGTCTGTTAATCCAGCATGTGTCCTGATTTAACACTGAATTCAACAGGTTCGATACTATTATAGTATGCTATCACTGTGCTATTCTCTCTCTCTCTCTCTCTCTCTCTCTCTCTCTCTCTCTCTCTCTCTCTCTCTCTCTCTCTCTCTCTCTCTCTCTCTCTCTCTCTCTCTCTCTCTTACAGCATCTCAAAACCCATCATTATTTCAGTGCATGACAGAGATATTTTGGGTTTTCAGGTAATGGGAAATCTATATATGGATATCAATAATTAATCTGACTCTCATCTGAAGTCCCGGGAGAGGAAAGGATGAGGAACAAGTGCTTTCTGAAATCACATGGAAGGATTAATGGTCATAAATAGTTCACAGCTCATCAAGCACTGCGAGGTAGAGGTAGAGGTTGAGGTAGAGGTTGAGGTTGAGGTTGAGGTAGAGGTTGAGGTAGAGGTAGAGGTAGAGGTTGAGGTCACTCTCTGTGGGTGGTGTGGTCATTTTCTTCACTGAGCAGTGGTTTTCTGGGAGCAGTTTTGGCATGATTCTTCTAGTGATTCAGGTCCATGTCTGCATGAGACGATCCGATCATAAACCAGGCACCTGCGATACACCAACACACACACACTCACACAGACACGCACACACACACACACACAGACACGCACACACACACACACACACACACACACACACACACACACACACACACACTCACACAGACACGCACACACACACACACACACACACACACACACACACACACACACACACACACACACACACACACACACACACACACACACACACACACACACACACACATACTGAACACGTTATTGGAGATACCCATCTAGTAACATGCTGAACCTTCTTTGATCCCCAGAACTACAACAACTCACAGCAGTTCAAGTGTTGAACTTGTTCTGCAGGAGTCTTGGTGCGTGTGGACGAGATGGCTTCTCCCAATTACTGCAGATTACATGCTGACATGCTCCCAACAGCCTGTTCTACCACATCCCAGAGTTGCTCTGTGGGATTAAGATCTGGGGATTATGAAGACCAAGCAAATCAGGAAAAGTTATTGGCGCAATCCATGACTACACGACCTTCTGGTGTGGCGCACCGTCCTGCTGAACGTCTCCTTCTGCCAGAGGGGAAACAGCAGCCATGAAGACACGACCTTTTGACCCTCCCACCACTTCAGTACAACAGAAATCTGGATTAATCTGATGTTTTTACACTGCACAATGATCTGGTTTTTACACTCATTGTCCACTGGTGTCTTGTCTTTCTTTGTCCCCTTCTACAGTACTGCAATGGCACTTGAACTGTCCTCTGCTGTTATAAAAAAAGCTTTTTTGATTATACAGTACTGATGTTTAAGATGGAAGAATGGCGTGTCGGTGCTGGCTCAAAGTGGCTGACCAGTGATACACCACTTTTGTCCTCCTATATCAGTCCACAGCTCTAATAGTGTCTCTGGTGTTCGGGAGAGTTTGAGTCCATGTTGATAGAGGGGAGTAATCCTTGGCACTGTCAAAGTGTTCACCTGCAGTGGTATCCTGGTTCTGTGTTCCAAAAAACCATCATATTCTCTCTCCCTCTCTCACTCTCTCTCTCTCGCTCCCTCTCCCTCTCTCTCCTCTCCTCTCTCTCTCTCGCTCCCTCTCCCTCTCTCTCCTCTCCTCTCTCTCACTCTCCTTCTCAGCCAGATTTGATATGCAGTCCTTTGCTTCTTGTCATTATATATGACACCTGCTGCCCCCCCCCCTCCACATCCTCACCCCCCCCCCCCACTTCTTCTTAACTTCTTCCTTTTCTTTAGTTTTTTTTCTAACCGTCCTCTCATACCTTCTGACTGTCTCCTCTCTGTGCCTGCAAGTGTGTTCAGCTTGTCATTCTGCAGATAACCTGATTGAATGAGTGCAGATATTCACAAGGAGAGAGAGAGAGAGTGAGAGAGAGAGAGAGAGAGAGAGAGAGAGAGAGAGAGATGATATCATAGCAACACATTCTCCAAAACTTTAGCCAGAGTTTGATTGTACCTAGCAGGGCTGTTTCTGCTAGTACGGCACCATGGGCCCATCAGGTAGAAGATGAGACCCACGGACACGTACCTGTGTACTGTGTACCTGTGTACTGTGTACCTGTGCACTATGTACCTGTGTACTGTGTACCTGTGTACTGTGCCCCACTCACACAGAACCTGCCCCGCTCACACAGAACCTGCCCCGCTCACACAGAACCTGCCCCGCTCACACAGAACCTGCCCCACTCACACAGAACCTGCCCCGCTCACACAGAACCTGCCTGTGTGTGCCCCGCTCACACAGAACCTGCCCCACTCACACAGAACCTGCCCCACTCACACAGAACCTGCCCCACTCACACAGAACCTGCCCCGCTCACACAGAACCTGCCCCACTCACACAGAAACTGCCCCGCTCACACAGAAACTGCCCTGCTCACACAGAAACTGCCCCGCTCACACAGAACCTGCCCCACTCACACAGAAACTGCCCCGCTCACACAGAACCTGCCCCACTCACACAGAACCTGCCTCACTCACACAGAACCCGACCGACTCACACAGAAACTGCCCTGCTCACACAGAAACTGCCCCGCTCACACAGAACCTGCCCCACTCACACAGAACCTGCCTCGCTCACACAGAACCTGCACCACTCACACAGAACCTGCCCCACTCACACAGAAACTGCCCCGCTCACACAGAACCTGCCTCACTCACACAGAAACTGCCCCGCTCACACAGAAACTGCCCTGCTCATACAGAGTTCCCCCCTGTGGCGTTAACATCAGCACAAATGTTGCACATCTGTGTTTTCCTGGCACGGGTCGGTCTCCATGACGAAGCAACTGCAGCCGACCCTGACGTCAACAAGCCCGATCCGGGTGGAGCAGTGGACACGTGTTGGGTGGAGTCTGGGTTTGGCAGACAGGCGAGAAGATGCCTCGCTCACACAGAACCTGCCTCGCTCACACAGAACCTGCCTCACTCACACAGAACCTGCCCCGCTCACACAGAAACTGCCCCGTTCACACAGAACCTGCCCCGCTCACACAGAAACTGCCCCGTTCACACAGAACCTGCCCTGCTCACAGAGAAACTGCCCCGCTCACACAGAACCTGCCCCGCTCACACAGAAACTGCCCCGCTCGCA